>NC_057804.1:94435457-94460142 GCF_018294505.1 Triticum aestivum
TGAATGTGTGTTTTACCCATCCAGGCGGAAGTTATGTGCACATAAGAGGAGAACGATTCAATGTGGCATTAGGATTGAGGGTAATTAACTATGTATGGAGACATAGAGACCTTGAACGTGCATGTGTGAGAGGTATACATGTATATGTGGGATGTGTGTGTGTGTGCGCGCGCATGATCGAGATAAAAGAAAGAAGACATAAGTCATAAGTTCAACGACATGGGAGAGACGGATTGGTATGACAATATGCATGCATGTGAGAATGCAGGGAAGAAGGTCCGACAATTGAGCATGTGTTTTTGTCTTTAAGAGATAGTGGCGTGGGCTGGAGCATGCATCTATGGAGAGCAGAGGGAGTGAGGCACAACGATTGTGCAAAAGAGATCAACCTATAAATGCATATGTGTGGAGAGACATATATAGTGTGGGTGATAGGAAGCAAGAATCCGTGCGAGAAAGAAATGTTGACGGAGAATCTACAGATAGATACAGAGATGGAGATGCTAGCTAGAGGGACATCCGCTAGTTTGGGTGTTGGAGATGACCGCCGGGTGGTTCAGAGGGTGAAGCTATATATGTGTGTGTGAGAGAAAAATAAAAAGAGAGCACTTGACTGCATGTAGAGAGAAACATATGTAGTGTGCATGATAGGAATCAAGAGTGAGGGCGAGAAAGAAGGTTGATGGAGAAACAGATAAATAGAAAGATAAAGATGCTAGCTAGTGTGCGTTAGAGATAGGAGTCGAGTGGATCAAAAGGCTGAGTTATGTGTGTGGGTGTGAGAGAGATAGAGAGAGGGTGTATGTGAGTCACATACAAACAAATATCAGAGAGAAATGAGATCCCAAGAGATGGAGTTTTGTGTCTGCGAGAGAGAAAGATATTTCACAACGAGAGTGATAGCTAGAGAGACATATGAGGGAATGCAAGATATCTCTAGGGAGAGAGAGTGTGTGTGTGTGAGCGACATACAAGAGAACAATGGAGAAATATGAGACCCTGGGAGATAGAGTTTCTGTTTGTGTGTGAGAAAGAGATATTTAAGAGGAAGAGTCGTAGGTTCTCATATCTAAGGAGTGAAAGACATATCTGTATGAGGGGTGTGCGAGTGGCACACATGGGAATAGTAGAAAGAAATAAGACCCCGAGAGACAAAGTTTTGTGTTTGTGTGAGAGAAAGAGATTCCACATGGAGAATCATAGTTAGAGACACATAGCAGGGAGCAAGATATACTTAGAGAGAGATAGAGTGATGAAGGTCAAGGGAGAGAGTACCGTCAGTGTGTTATGAAGATAAAAGATCATTGTCGACATACAGGTAGCATGAGAAATACCTGAGAGACGATGAACGCGTATAGGGTCAGAGAGATAGTCCTATATAAGCATGATTGATAGCTATATGAGACGAATATCTGGATTAAAGGGGATTCAAATATTTAAACTGGAGATCACAACATCGATAATATCATAACACAAATTGGTGTATCAAACATGCATATTCATTTGAATTTGGGCACACGTGTAATGTTATATAGTTTATCAATATTGGTGATCCATAGATTCCTTAATTACAAACAATGCATGGTTTATATGCAATTAATGTCTAAACGGGATTACACTATGTGTTGCGTGTGTGAAACACATTATACATGTTTGAGAAGTAAAAAAAACCCCGCATGAAACACACATTAATTGGAGACAGTTAGCGAGGAATGCATACATTGGATTTCAACATAAAGTGGTTTCAAATATTTGAAAATCCAAATTGACGGATACAACCTTATGAATCTGAGATCATGCCATTTGTAAACCATATTTATGTAGAAATGATGTTGTGCTTTTGAAAGTATATATAAAAAAATGATGTATATAGAATTTAATTCCAATCAAAAATGGATCCTGTCCGGAAAAAAATAGAATACAAACGGGATTCGAATTGAGTTGGCACGGTAAACGTGCACTCTACAAAATTTGAACGAAGCGGGGAAAGTCGCAGTAACCGCTCGAAACCAAAATCTATGAGATGGAAATTACTACCGCCTATCCCTGCCACACAAAGCCTATCTGCTGGATTTCTATAGGTTTCGATAGGGGTAGGTTTGTAATTTCACCCAAACGTGATGTAACCGCCTCTCACTCGGATTCATACATGGTGGGCGCCAAAACACAGTGTGTCCTCGACCGAAATCGACTCCCTCCCCGATTCATATTCATACATGGTGGGCGCCAAAAACAAACTCTCGTCGGCAAATATTTGGTGTATGCGAGATTACCGTCCTATCCCCAACCGACTAATATTGCTGTGATGTAGGAAATTTGAAATAGGGGCTAAGTTTGTAAATTTCCTTGCATTTAAGACAAGTGTGCCCTGAATACATGGTTCCCCCTTCCTTTCTACCTCCCTTTTCCCCATTCGTACTCCGTGGGTGCCAAAAGACCCTCTCCACCCCAGCCTCCTCCGTCCGCCGCCGTCCGCCACCCCATCCACCGCCGTCCTCCTCCACCATGCCGGAGCTGATACCCCGACACCGCCGTCCATTACAAGAGATCGACCTCTCTCATCCACGGCTTCGGACCGGGATCCTTGCATCCCGTCCTCTCGCTTCATCCCCGCCATCGTCCACCTTGACGGCGCCGCTCCTACGACCGTCTCGTCCACCACGCCTCGCCGCCACCATCTACCCTCCTAGATCTGCTTCCACGCCACCAACAGCCATCGCTACCACAGCACCGTCAAATTCTCAGTAGATGCATACACGCCGCCGCACCAGAGGCGGTACTCTTTCGTATCTGCTCAATGATAACCCACAAGTGTAGGGGATCGCAACAGCTTTCGAGGGTAGAGTATTCAACCCAAATTTATTGATTTGACACAAGGGGAGCCAAAGAATATTCTTAAGTATTAGCAGTTGAGTTGTCAATTCAACCACACCTGGATAACTTAGTATCTGCAGCAAAGTATTTAGTAGCAAAGTAGTATGATAGTAATGGTAAGAGTGGCAAAAGTAAAGATAGCAGTTTTGTAGTAGTTGTAACAGTAGCAACGGAAAAGTAAATAAGCGAAGCACAAGATGTGAAAAGCTCGTAGGCATTGGATTAGTGATGGATAATTATGTCGGATGCGATTCCTCATGTAATAGTTATAACATAGGGTGACACAGAACTAGCTCTAGTTCATCAATGTAATGTAGGCATGTATTCCGAATATAGTCGTACATGCTTATGGAAAAGAACTTGCATGACATCTTTTGTCCTACCCTCCCATGGCAGCGGGGTCCTAGTGGAAACTAAGGGATATTAAGTCCTCCTTTTAATAGAGAACTGGACCAAAGCATTAACACTTAATGAATACATGAACTCCTCAAACTACGGTCATCACCGAGAAGTATCCCGATTATTGTCACTTCGGGGTTGTCGGATCATAACACATAATAGGTGACTATAGACTTGCAAGAAAGGATGAATAACTCACATATATTCATGAAAACATAATAGGTTCAGATCTGGAATCATGGCACTCGGGCCCTAGTGATAAGCATTAAGCATAGCAAAGTCATAGCAACATCAATCTTAGAACATAGTGGATACTAGGGATCAAACCCTAACAAAACTAACTTGATTACATGGTAAATCTCATCCAACCCATCACCGTCCAGCAAGCCTACGATGGAATTACTTCACGCACGGCGGTGAGCATCATGAAATTGGTGATGGAGGATGGTTGATGATGACGACAGCGACGAATCCCCCTCTCCGGAGCCCCGAACGGACTCTAGATCAGCCCTCCCAAGAGAGATTAGGGCTTGGCGACGGCTCCTTATCGTAAAACGCGATGAAACTTTCTCTCTGATTTTTTTCTCCGTGAAAGGGAATATATAGAGTGAGGTCAGTGGACATCCAGGGGGCCCACGAGGCAGGGGGCGCGCCCGGGGGGAGGGGGTGTGCCCCCACCCTCGTGGACAGAGTGTGGGCCCCCTGGCCTTGATTCTTTCGCCAATATTTTTTATATTTTCCTAAACTTATCTCCGTGGATTTTCAGGTCATTCTGAGAACTTTTGTTTTCTGCACAATAAACAACATCATGGCAGTTCTGCTGAAAACAATGTTAGTCCGGGTTAGTTTCATTCAAATCATGCAAGTCAGAGTCCAAAACAAGGGCAAAAGTGTTTGGAAAAGTAGATACGTTGGAGACGTATCACTCAACTTATTTATCGCAACATGAAAATAGATCGCCACTGCTTTACTCTGATTTCTTGTCTTGGTTGCGAAGTTGCCTTTGTCCGGTTTGCACCTTTAGATCCGCCATGGCACGCTCAACACTATACTCCCAATGCTTATGGTTTTCCCCTTTTATATTCCTAACTAGTTAACTCACAGTAGACTAAATTTCAAAATTGGGTCAGTCGATTTTTTAGAGCTCGCCGGAGTTCGCCGATGCGAACGAAGGGGCTCGGGTGGTTGTGGGGCCTCGCTGAACGAAGAAAACTCGACGCGGGTGGGGGTTGGGGTGGGGGTGGCGGAGGAACACAGGCGGTGGGGGCCGGCGGTCCAGCCGGCGGCCCGTGTAGTGTTCTGTATGGGAAGAATCAAAGACGAGGAAGAAGAAGGGTTAGGAGACGTAGGATCTTCATCCAGCCGCCGGAAATGGTCGAGAAACAGTTGGGAGTTGCATTCTTAATGCGCTCTGGTTCATCATGTGTGGGCACTGCGCAACCAACATTTTATTATCCAAAATCTAGTTGCTCTTCTTTACCATGTTCCTCTTCCGTTCTTCTTGTACTCTCTCCGTTCCTAAATACAAGTCTTTGTATAGATTCCACCATGGACTACATATGGAGCAAAATGAGTGAATCTACACTCTAAAATGTATTTGGATACATCTATATGTGATCCATAGTGGAAATCTCTACCAAGACTTATATTTTGGAACGGAGGGAGTATGATAGTAGTACAGTATGTTCCTTGTACTGAAGAGGAACAGGGACATTTGCAGTGTAGAGGTCTATACGGTCGGTTGTGATGGACACTTTGAGCCTCTTTGATTTGTAGGATTTTGTAAACGTAGGAATATGATTTGTAGTGGCCTGCCCACTTGAATCCTATAAGAATAGCAAGGAAATGCAGGGAGTTGTGTCGCCTTTGAGAGTTACACTGATATTAACACTACCGCATCTTCACTTGAAGAGAGTTGGTATCCGAAGCCTTTCTAGCCGTACCGGCAATACTAGCACATATATTCCAGCAAGTTCCACTTTGCTGATTTTACTCTGATGCTGAAGTTTTTCCCGTTATATCTACACTATGATCTGTGTAGCTGCTTTGTGTCGCACTAGCAGTAGTCCACTCTTGAAGCTAAACACTGCAATGACTTACAAAATTGGCACCAAGGCATTTAGTGCCATTCTGGATGCAATGGAACTCATACGCTCCCCACCTGTTGACTCTTATTCAGAATATGATCCTAATGACTCTTGTTCAAAATTGCCACATATAGAGAGACAACATGGAATTGCATTTCTTTGGGCGCTGTGATTCATCATGAGTGGGCAACCAACATTGTATGCAATGAAGCGGAACCTCAAGAATATGCTTCCCCTTCTGTTCTTTAACATGTTCCTCTTTGTTTATTCTTCTATACAGTATATTATGAACCTATCATCTGCCAACTATCTTACTTCTGTAGCCTATTTTTTTGTGTACTTGTGCCTGATTATATAAATGCACGCACCATATTACAACACACATGAGCTCTCTCATCAGAATCCAGTGATAGCACACAAGTGTTTACAGGGGCGCCCCTATATTAGAATATCATCTGCATTACAAAGATAATCTCACAACTATTTATGTTTTCACGGTTCTCAGATATTATACGCAATTACAGTGAATATCAGAATCCGTGCATCAGCAGAATATTGTGGAACACTGCAATGACTTACAAAATTGGCACCAAGGCATTGAGTGCCAGTCTAGATGCAATGAAACTCACACGCTCCCTACCTGTAGATTCTTGTTCAGAATATGATCCTAATGACTATTCTAACCTCGAGGAGTCAAAGGCAGATGGCCTGTCATGTTCACTCATCAAGGTGCCTGTTATAATTTGGCAAGGTTTTATTGATTGCGCGTATCTTGCATATGTTGTCTTGCATTTCTTCTACTTTGTTGCACCGCCATCTACTTAGTTTACTCATCATATATGTCGAGGTGCCATGCCCATCCATTATCAATACATATTCCATCTGTCATCATACCATGTTTTTCCACTCAAATGCTGTTCTTGTGCATCAGACATCAAAAAGGAAGAGGGTGATTGCCGAACCTGAAGGAGCACCAGCAAGGTCCTTGAAAAACGTGGTTGTGCCGGAGAAATCAGACAACACCCCACTTATATTGGTTGTACAACCAATGACACAAAATGTAGGACCGACTCCAGCAGACTGTACCCATACTTCTCTGGCCACACCACTAGCCCCACTACACAGGACCTGCACTCCAGCAAAAGGTATGCCGATTTCAGTTGCCATAGCACCAGCCGTACCACAGAATAATCCCACTCCAGCAAAAAGTACATCAAGTCCACCGGCCGAAGACCTATCCCAACTACAGAGATGGCAAATTCCTGCAGATTGGAACCCCATTCCAGTTATTCCCAGTTTAAAAGACAATGCTTTCAATGTTGTTAGGGACTACATGCATATATTCCCATCATGGGAAGATTATAGTGAAGACAAACACCATTTTCACATCTTCCTGTCCCACTTACGTGTAAGTGCTATTATTCATGGTGATTATTTTCCTGTTTTCTGCTGATTGAACACATCAATGATTTACATTGCATTGTTGTAAGTAGGCGAAGGTCAATCTGGATGGTCATGACGAGCAAAGCTTGCTTGCACTTTTCAAGGAAGCGTTGCAGCAGTATCGGTGTTATGTGAGGAAATCACACTTTGATGGCAAGTCTATAAACGAATTTCCGGTGAAGTCTCCTGTGCTAAATTTAGAAGACATTGAATGGAAAAACCTTGTTATGCACTGGTCTCGTTCTGAGGATGAGGTATTGTCTATGATATCGCATGCCAATTTGAACTTCTACTTTTCCGCATGTGCCTTACGGATCTTTTTTGCAGGAAATCCACTCAAAAAAGAATTCCGGTTTGAAAAGAATGACATGATATCGCAAATATGCTGCCCGCTGCTTTGCTCTTGTTAGTACCTGTTGTCCTGTATCACTGTACTTGCATACATACCTGGTTCATTATGTGACAGAAATATGCATGATAGCTTGCTTATCAATTGTTCGCTCCAAATTATCAGATCTATATGAATGGTTACATTAGTGTAGAATATATCCAATGGCAATGAATTTTTTTAGCTCTGCATTGTTCTTGTAAGTACATGCTGTCCTTTATCAGTGTACTTATATTGATAGGTAGTTGTTCATGTACCATCACTCTGCAGCTTATTTTCCTTTGCCCTCCATTTTCTACACATCAGATCTATATTTACTCTTACCATAAGATTGGTACTGAAGAAGTTTAGCTGTGCATTGCTCTTGGTTGTACCCTTTGCCTGTATCGCTGCACTTACATTCATAGCTACTTCGTTATGTAGCATCACTCTTCATCTTATCTTAAATATTCTCTATTTTTTGTATATTATCACATCTATATTTACTCTTAACAAAATGTAGAATAAAGGCAATGCTTATGAAGAAGATTCTATGGTAAACTTCTTGAATTGCCCCCCATCAACATGGACAAGGGTTTTATAGAGCCTGTCTTCACCAATAATGTAAGTTTGTCCTTCTCAAGCCTTCAAACTTTGTTGTGTATATTTGGTTAGGCATGACTGCAACAACTGTTTATTTTTGGTGTTTGCATCAAATTGCATGTTTAAAGTTTATTATGTAGTTAATAAACAAAAGTTTGTCCTTCTCAATTTAAGTTTTCAGTTATACAACCAAGTTCCTTCTTCATACCATGTAAACTGAACTATACATAGCAAGTGATCTTCTTTTGCACTGCATGTATGCTTCTGTTCTTCATGCGTAATCCAGTGGTGTGGTGAACCTACCCACTACAGCACAATGTCATATTCTACAATGTCTTAACTATGAACAATGTCATATCATTCTACTATTATTTAAACCGTCTCTTTATTTGCCAATTTGAAATGGGATAAATTGACAGCACACTAACCATTGATACTTATGAGTTCTTGATCTGTAATCCAGTGGTGTCGTGAAGCTGCCAACTCCTTGACAATGTCATTTCCTGCCATGTCTTGACCTGAACAATACCATATTGTGTTAATGCAATTTTAAACTGTGTCACTTTATTCGTCAGTAAGAAATGTCACGAATTGTAAGCACTGATACTTTTATGTGCAAAACCTGTCATCTGTCTGCTTGTTTATCTTTCAGAGTGAGGAAGATATAAGTGTTGAACAAGCGCAGTCTCATCATCTTGCTCAGCTGCTTGCGCTACAGCTCCCCAGCAGGGCTAACCTTTATTGAACTCTATTAAAGTGCTGTCGGTTTTGTATATTATTTTGTCGAAGTGTTTATTTGCACTAGTGGCGATCTTTCATGCCCAGTGTATGTAATCTGTTGTCTGCTTGTGCTTTATTATCATTGTGGCAAACTTTGATGCCCAGTGGATGTAATATGCCGCAATTTCTTTATTGTATAGTCTAGCTTTTTTCTTATTCACAATGCTGCAGTTATTTTACTGTATATATATATATATATTTATATATTTATATATATATATTCCTGTCTTCGCAGTAAACCGGCAAAACCGTAAAATTACGGTACATAATCGGGCCGTCATGCAATCACGATGTATGATCCGCATCATGGGCCCTGTCATCTTGGTCCATTAAAAGGCCAAAAGTAAACTGGCCCACTAGTAGATTCAGGCCTTTAATAGGCCGAGTAACCCCCGACCCTCTTTTCGCAAGAAAACTCAATGGGCTTTTAGGAGGCTGAGAAGTAGGTTGGGGCTGAAACGTGCCGAGCAGCTCACGGGCTGGCAGCAACCCGAAATGGACCCCAGCCCATGATTGTGCGAATCAAATCATGGGCTTTTAACAGGACAAAATTGTCTCGGACCTTGTTTGGCCCAATCAAATATCGGCTGCGAGCAGGCCGGATGCAAACCGGGCCGTAGTTAGGCCCAACTATATGACGAGCTTTTAACAGGCCGGAATTAATATAGGGCCGAAATGTTAAACGGGCCCTTAATAGGACAAAACTAATATCAGGCTGAATTATTAAATGGCCCTTTAGCAAGTGGGCCCAAAAGCATAGCGTCCAGTTGACGGGCTGAATCTGATATGGGGCATAATTTAGCCCAAAGCCTCTTAAAGGGCCGGACCTGATCTTGGCCGTAATTGGGCCCAGAACGTGGTAGGCTTTTAACGGGCGGGATCTCATATGGGCCATTATTAGGCCCGGAACATGGCAGGCCATTAATGGACCAGATCAAATATGGGCCGGCATTTGGCCCAAAACATGGCAGCCAGTTAATGGGCCGGCCTACTAGTGTCCTTAAAATCTTGTGGGCCTCTAGCTGGGCCGGCCCATTAATGTCGATGAAATCTCATGGGCCTTTAGCTAGGCCGGCCCATTATGATCCGCAAGAATCTTGTGGGCCTTTACCTGGGCTGGCCCATTACGGCACAAAAAAATCTTGTGGGCCTTTACCTGGTCCGACCCATTATGGCCCGCAAAATCTTGTGGGCCTTTAGCTGGGCCAGCCCATTATGGTCCGTAAAATATGGTGGGCCTTTAGTCGGGCCGACCCATTATGGTCCGCAAAATCTTGTGGGCCTTTAGTTGGGCTGGTCCATTTAAACTTGATGGGCCGCTCCACGTGTCAACATATCATAGGCGCGTCTTGCCCATTGGATGAGTGACACCTGTGCCAATGCGGAGCTGACACGTGTCTCCTCCAGCCAATGATGATTTTACACGTGGAAAACCCCCATTGGTCTGGGCTATTAACGGGTTATCGGATCCAAAACCCGACCTGATAGCTTAATGGCGTTCCATTATGGTGGATGCCACGTGTCGGTCACCCTTGGCGAAAGCACTTCTGTGACGCGCGATTTATCGTCATGGAAGTGAACACTTCCGTGATGATAATTTTGGTAATTTCATGGAACACTTATACGACAGCACAGGTATGTCTATCTTGATTCTGTCATAAAATTGTCATGGATGTACATGCCTGACAAAAAACGCGACCTACTGTGATAAACACGTATCATCACAGAAGTGTATTTTTTTGTAGTGGCATGGTCTGCCCAGCATGAGTCAAAAAAAGTAGATTCTCAGACCTCGGCCGACTGCCAGCAGTCGACCGTGGTCTCGGGGACTACACCCAGTGGGTGCACTCTACGTGCCCCCACTGGTTCGGACAAAACACTCGACTCAGCATGAGCCGAGTGGGGCGGAAGACCACCTAAACTCTAAAGCAGGCACACCCCAGTGGGTGATCAGATATGAAACATAGACCCATTGTAACACCCCAAAATTTTGACCTTGATTTATTAATTAAAATTTTGCCAGGAAATTAAATTTTTGTTTTCTTGTTTTATCTTTTAATTTCAGATCACTCTGTCCCTCTGAATTTTTGAGTTTTTCCTTCTAGGTGGAAACCTTTCAAAAATATGGATGGACTTGTATATCTTCCCAAGACATTTCTTTTATCAGTGGAATTATTTCTACAATTATTTTTCCTGAGCTTTATTTCTTTAAAATGATTTTTCATAAGTTTTAGGGTCCCATTTGCACTACAACCCTTTTAAATACTCCTTTAAAAATTCCACCAAAATTTGGAGATGTCATGTGATGTTCCCACATCACCTTTATCCAAAAATCTCTTTTAGTCATTTGGAGATTTTGAGTCCTACCCCAAGTTTTCAAATCTGGTCTAGTTTGTAATTTGCAGTACAACCTATTTAAATATTTCTTTAAAAACCCCACAAAAATTGGGGGATGTTAGTAGTAGTGTATGATTCAATTATATGCAAAAACCCATTGGTGTTCTTTGAACAATTTGAGCAAATCATCCTCATCTTCATTCTGGTCCAGTTTGGTGTTTTGTACTGCAACCATGTTTTATCTTGCCCTATTGCCCTTGATGTTTCTCCTGCTTATAGACCAACCTACCAAACCCTTAAGTCCAGGAGATTGGAGCCATTGGAATATTTTTGGTCCATGCAATAATGCCCTTTATTTTCTGTCCAGATTTGGTTTTCTCAAAAACTTGCACTAGGGAGTTTTTGTTTTTGTCAAACTAACCTTGCCACCCTATTTATCATATAAAGAGACTCTGATCTGGACTTTTTGGCCACCCAAAGAAATGCCTAGATGCCCATGGCATTCTGTCGAGCACCTTGTGTGCATGGCCAGTTTTGGCATAGTTTTTAGTTTACATTGTGGACTTGATCCCCTAGCCCAGCAGCCATGTCCACTAATCTCCTAGCTACCTCTAACCTGGCCCTGTTGATTCCCAGCCTCACCCAGGCCCCTAGCATCCTTTAGCATTTTGCCGAGCACATGGCGTGCATGCTCTGGGCGCGGCCAGAGCGCGCGTTTTGCACGTGTGTGCGCCCGAGACGCCGTGTCTCACTGCCGCCCTCCCCGCGCCCGTTCTGATCTGTTACCACTCGCTGCCAACGCGCCCGACCCCTCCCTCGTCACAGAGTCGCCCTGGCCCCTCCTGGCACCCCACAGCGCCACCACCGCAAGACGCCACTGCCGTCCCGCCAGCCTCTGCCATGGACGGTGCCGTCCGAGCCACTCCAGTGTGCCAGCTGCCCTCTGGAACAGCTCGAGCTCATCCACGAACCCGTCTGCTAGCGCCCATCGCCACTACGTCACCCTGCCAGCAACAGAACGGCAGTTCGCCGTCGATCTTATCCCCGGCCGCCGCGAAACCGACCTCGACTATCTATAAAACGAGCCCCGAGCTCAACCAGACCCTTAAATGACCTCGGGCCATCCCTCTAGAGCCCCCACAGCCAGCAATCGATGGAGGGAGGCCGTCTTCCCCGTCTCCGGTCAGTTCGGCCGCCGCCACACTCCGGTCCCATTCGTCGTGAGCAGGGCCTCCCTAGTCCTTCCAGCGCTACCATCTGACTCCCCTCGGTCATACGGAGCCACCCAACACCTCAGCCTCGACCGGGAGCCACCGTAGCCCAAGCCCCCAATTGTTCCCGAAACCACCGGCTGCCGCAGAGCTCGCCGCCGGCGACCCCCTTTGTCCCCACGACCCTCTCGACCACTGGGAGGACCGTCCTGTACTGGCGGATCCATCCTTGCCCTCGGAATCCCGTGGGGAGCTGCCGTTCGTCGGCGGCAATCGCCGGAGCTCCGCCTCTGCTCGGCCAGAGGAGAAAGAAGGAGGCAACTGGTCAAACCTGACCAGTGGGCCCGATGGACCCACTGTCACGACACAGCGACGACCCGCGCTGGCTTTAGTGGAAGCGTAAAACTGAAAGCACAAGTGCTCCCTAGGTGGTTTTGGTAATTAATGTCAACATATCTCTTGTTGGACTAACACTTTTATCTAGTATTTTTCAGACAAGTTCAACAATGGAGTGTCATGGACTAAAGGATGTGGGAACTCCTTCAAGATGCTAAGGACAAAGGATTGGCTCAAGCTTCAAGCTCAAGACTCTTCATTTTACATTTCAGTGATCCAAGATCACATTGAGTCTATAGGAAAAGCCAATACTATCAAGGAGGGATGAGGTGTTGCTTAATGAGCCTCTTGCTCCATGTCCTTAGTGATATGCTCCAAATACCCTCAACTACTTTCTCACTTCCACACATATGTCCTAAACCTAAAGTCAAACTCGGCCCCACTGATTCTTTCTATCCGGCGCCATCGAGTTTGGATGTCTTGGCCACTCCCACAAACCCTAGGCAAATCGGTCTTACCAATAGGGATCTTGGTCTCACCGAGATGGGATTGTAATCTCTCTGTGTATGTCCATTATCAAAATCGGTCTCATCGAGTTTGAGCAATCGGTACTACCGAGATTACAATGCAAACTTTCTGGTTAACTTATTATCAAAATCGGTCCCACCGAGTTTGATAATCGGTCCAACCGAGTTTGCCTGACCAACTCTCTGGTTAGCTAATTACCAAAATCGGTCCTACCGAGTTTTTGTAATCGGCCTCACCAAGATTATGTTATGCCCTAACCCTAACCGAATCGGTCCTACCGAGTTGCATTTTGGTCCCACCGAAAACCCTAACGGTCACATTATTTTCTAAATCGGTCTGACCGAGTTTAACGATTCGGTCCCACCGAGTTTGGTAAATTGTGTGTAACGGTTAGATTTTGTGTGGAGGCTATATATACCCCTCCACCTCCTCTTCATTCGTGGAGAGAGCCATCAGTCTAAACCTACACTTCCAACTTACCATTTCTGAGAGAGAACCACCTACTCATGTGTTGAGGCCAAGATATTCCATTCCTACCATATGAATCTTGATCTCTAGCCTTCCCCAAGTTGCTTTCCACTCAAACCCTCTTTCCACCAGATCCAAATCCTATGAGAGAGAGTTGAGTGTTGGGGAGACTATCATTTGAAGCACAAGAGCAAGGAGTTCATCACCAACGCACCATTTGTTACTTCTTGGAGAGTGGTGTCTCCTATATTGGCTAGGTGTCACTTGGGAGCCTCCGACAAGATTGTGGAGTTGAACCAAGGAGTTTGTAAGGGCAAGGAGATCGCCTACTTCGTGAAGATCTACCGCTAGTGAGGCAAGTCCTTCGTGGGCGACGGCCATGGTGGGATAGACAAGGTTGCTTCTTCGTGGACCCTTCGTGGGTGGAGCCCTCCGTGGACTCGCGCAGCCGTTACCCTTCGTGGGTTGAAGTCTCCATCAACGTGGATGTACGATAGCACCACCTATCGGAACCACGCCAAAAACATCCATGTCTCCAATTGCGTTTGAATCCTCCAATCCCTTCCCTTTACATTCTTGCAAGTTGCATGCTTTACTTTCCGCTGCTCATATACTCTTTGCATGCTTGCTTGCTGTGTGTTGTGAATGTTAAACTTGTGCCCAAACTCCACTCAAACTTTAAAGAAAATTAAAAACTGCAACTTTGGTACTTAGTGTCTAATCACCCCCCTCTAGACACCTCTTCTCAAGGTCCTACAAGTGGTATCAGAGCATTGGTCTCCATTGCCTTGGTTTAATCACCATTGGAGGAAGATGGATGAGTCTACTTTGGGGAGTCTTAGACATAGAGTGCCTATTCTTGATGGAGAGTACTTTCATGAGTGGAAAAATGAGATGCTTGTAATTTTCAATCAATATCATTTGAACAAGTACATTGCTAGTCCTTGTGCACCTTGTGTTGATCCTGTGCATCCTACCCTTAATGAGTCTATTGACATGATTAGGAATGTTAGAACTGTTAATCTTATCACTAGAGGCTTGCCTAGAAACTTGATTATAAAACTGCCTACTCTTGAGTGTGCCTACACTATATGGAAATTTCTTGAGGAACGATTTCCTGATTATTCTTTGAAAAATCTTGATGAAATTCTCCATAAGTCTATTGCCTTGAGTAAGATGAATACTAGTGATCCTATGTTTGGTGATCGTCTATTTGAGCTTACGAACCTTATGCGTGCCAAAGGAAATGTTGGTATTATTAGTGATATTATTTCCGAAGCTACAAAAATTCATAAGCAAGATCATTTTCAAACTCACTCTAACGAATCACCCTCTCTAGGATTTGATCCACCACATGACGATGTTGAACATGGATACTATGATGAGGATGATGATAGTGACTTCGATCTTGATGATGCAATGAGACATTTTGGTCTTATGGCAAATCTTCGGGGATATATGTCAGGAGGAAAGGAATGGGTTCTTGATAGTGGATGTACCGATCACATGACCGGAGATAAAGACATGTTTCGTGAGCTTGCTGATAATGATAGTCTTCGAAAGTATGTCACTTTCGGTGACAACTCAAAGGGTAAGGTGGTTGGCCTTGGTAAGGTGGCCATCTCACATGATAGCTCCATACAAAATGTCATGCTTGTTGAATCTCTTGGGTACAACTTACTTTCAGTATCTAGACTTGCTGATTTCGGTTTCAATGTCTTATTTACTGAAGTTGATTGCCAAGTGTTTCGTCGAGACAATCATAAAATGGTCTTTACCGGCATACATAGAGGTGATCTATACATTGTTGATTTCACTAAAAAGGATCAACCTAAAACTTGCTTCATTGCTAAATCCTCAAAAGGTTGGTTATGGCATAGATGACTAGGTCACGTTGGCATGAGAAACCTTGACAAGCTTATTAAAGGAAATCATATCCTTGGAGTTAATGATGTCATATTTGATAAGGATAGACTTTGCAGTGCTTGTCAGACAGGTAAACAGGTTGGAGGAAGGCATCCCGTGAAGAACATCATGACCACAAAGAGGCCACTCGAGCTACTTCACATGGATCTCTTTGGTCCCAACTCTTACAAGAGTCTCGGTGGAAATTCTTTTGGTCTAGTTATAGTTGATGATTTTTCCAGATTTACGTGGGTGTTCTTTCTTGATGATAATCGTAGGTTCAAAAGATCTTCAAGAACTTCGCTAGGAAGGCCCAAAACCAATTTGAAGTGAAGATCAAGAAGGTTCGCAGCGACAACGGAACGGAGTTCAAGAACGCAAATGTGGACACCTTTATTGACGAAGAAGGGATTTCACACGAGTTCTCGGCTACGTACACACCTCAACAAAATGGAGTTGTTGAGAGGAAGAACCGGACGCTCATCGAAATGGCGAGAACGATGCTTGATGAGTACAAGACACCGAAGCACTTTTGGGCAGAAGCGGTTGAGACAGCTTGTCATGCAACAAATCGCTTGTATCTTCACAAGCTACTCGGCAAGACGGCATACGAGCTACTCACCGGTAACAAACCCCAAGTTGGATACTTTCGAGTATTCGGCTCAAAGTGCTACATTCTTGATAAGCATCGTCGTTCTAAATTTGCTCCTAAGTCTCACAAAGGTTTCCTACTAGGTTATGGCTCAAACTCTCAGACTTACCGTGTCTACAACAATTTCACCTGAAAGGTTGAAGAGACGGTAGATATGAAGTTTGATGAATCTAACGGCTCGCAAGTAGAGCAATTGCCAATTGATGTAGGAGACAAAGATCCTTCGGAAGCAATCCAAGACTTGTCTATTGGCAAGGTTCGTCCAACGAAGGTGAAGGAGAGTACCTCGTCTGTCCAAGTGGAAGCTTCTACTTCACGAGAAGGTGAACCAAGAGTTGATACGGAAGCATCCACAAGTGGGACACACCAAGATGAAGGAAACGAGGAAGTGCATCAAGATGAACGTCAACAACCTCCTTCTCCACCACGACAAGAGAACGACAACGCCAACAATGAAGAAGGCCAAGAAGAAGAAGAT
The DNA here is from genome assembly GCF_018294505.1 of Triticum aestivum. Taxonomy (NCBI): domain Eukaryota; kingdom Viridiplantae; phylum Streptophyta; class Magnoliopsida; order Poales; family Poaceae; genus Triticum; species Triticum aestivum. The sequence goes on from NC_057804.1 coordinate 94,451,926, forward strand.
GATGAAGAAGAAGTTCAACCAAGAACCAAGCAAAAGCTTTCACGAGTTCGAGCAAGAATTGCTAAAGACCATCCCGTCGAGCAAATCTACAATGATATTCAAACCGGGAGAATCACTCGCTCTAAAACTCGTTAGCTAACTTTTGTGAAAACTATTCTTTCATCTCTAGCATTGAACCTATGAAGGTCGAAGAAGCATTGGAAGATCCGGATTGGATAAATGCTACGCATGAAGAGCTACACAACTTTGAGAGGAACCAAGTATGGACATTGGTTGAGAAGCCCGACAACAACCACAACATCATCGGTACCAAATGGGTGTTTCGCAACAAGCAAGATGAAGATGGACAAGTAGTTCACAACAAAGCACGTCTCGTCGCCGAAGGCTACACACAAGTCGAAGGTATGGACTACGGTGAGACTTACGCCCCCGTTGCTAGACTTGAGTCCATTCGCATCTTACTTGCCTATGCTAATCACCATGATATCACCTTGTACCAAATGGACATTAAAAGTGCTTTTCTAAATGGTGAAATAGAGGAGGAAGTTTATGTTAAGCAACCTCCCAGCTTTGTCAATCCTAAGAAACCCAATCATGTTTACAAACTTCACAAAGCTCTTTATGGACTTAAACAAGCTCCTAGAGCATGGTATAAATGCTTGACCAAGTTCCTTATTGAAAAAGGCTTTGAAATTGGGAAAATCGATTCCACTCCTTTTACTAAAAGGGTTAATGGTGAACTCTTTGTGTGCCAAATTTATGTTGATGATATTATATTTGGTTCAACTAACCCTCATTTTAGCGAGAAGTTTGGAAAGCTAATGTCGGAGAAGTTTGAGATGTCTATGATGAGTGAACTCAAATTCTTTCTTGGATTGCAAATCAAGCAAACTAAGGAAGGTACTTTTGTCTCTCAAACGAAGTACACTAAGGACTTATTCAAGAAGTCCAATATGCAAGAATGCAAAGGTATGTCTACACCCATGCCTACTAGTGGACATCTTGATTTGACCAAAGATGGTGAACCGGTCGATCAAAAGGTTTATCGCTCTATGATTGGTTCATTGTTATATCTATGTGCTTCATGTCCCGATATTATGCTAAGTGTGTGCATGTGTGCACGATATCAAGCTGCTCCTAAAGAATGTCATCTTAAGGCCGTGAAAAGGATAGTGAGATACTTAATCCATACACCAAATTTTGGCATTTGGTATCCTAAGAGGGCCTCTTTCGATCTTGTTGGCTATTCCGACTCGGACTATGTCGGAGACAAGGTTGATAGAAAGTACACTTCGGATACTTGTCAATTTCTTGGTAGATCTCTTGTGTCTTGGTACTCCAAGAAACAAAACTCGGTATCCTTATCCACCGCCGAAGCTGAATATATTGCCGCTGGTTCATGTTGTGCTCAATTACTTTGGATGACCCAAACTCTTAAAGATTATGGGATATATGTGAGACATGTTCCATTGCTTTGTGATAATGAAAGTGCTATCAAAATTGGTCATAATCCTGTGCAACATTCTCGAACTAAGCATATTGAAGTTCGTCATCATTTCATTCGAGATCATGTTGCTAAGGGTGACATTGATCTTAAGCATGTTCGCACCGAAAAGCAATTAGCGGATATATTCACTAAACCTCTTGATGAGAAAGTGTTTTGCAGGTTAAGAGGAGAATTGAACATCATGATGCTTCAAACTTGGAGTAGAAACTCCATTGGATACATGCAAGACATGAGCTTATGACTAATCCTTGATATTTTTCTTATGATGAAAATCTTATGTCTTGGATATATTTGTATCTTGCATGTTATCTAACCCATGTAGGTACTTGGTTGAATCAAATTCCATGAGGTTGAAACCTACTCATCTTGAGCAATCTCTACATCACCAAGTCTCTACACAAGGTGGTTGAAGACAAGGAAGCACAAAACTATTCAAACATATCCTTTGACGAATTCTATGTTGAGTTTCATGATTGTCATTTTTGGATATACAAGTGCTCTTCCTTGCAAGTACTAACCCATGTATGTAGATGGACTCAAATTCCAAGTGGTGCTCCAAATTCTTGATGAGCTACATCAACCTTGAGCAACCCACGCAAGTTCAACTACATGGACAACACCACCAACCAAGGTATGTTATTCCATCTTAGAGAAGCTTTACTCTGAGTCATGAGTTAAAGCAACTCGACAAGATGTGAATACATCAAGATGCTTAAACGAAAAATGGCAACCCCATTTTGAGCTTAAACGATGAGTATGGCCTATGATCAAGTGATCTCACTTGACTCCTAAGTCAATATACTCTAACATAGGTGACTTCGTCGCCGACCATCTCTAGATGAAGTTCCCTTGTGTTTTCTTCTGTGTTTCTGCATTTGTCTCATGCATAAAAAAACTTCATCTAGATTTCTTTCTGTTTTCTCTGCATTCTCTGCATCCAATTCGTTGCATATCATTTAGTTAATTCCTTGCAAATCTTTGTGAGATCTTACTAGTCTAGAGAGCTGAGGTGACAAGTGTTTTCACTGCGATGAACTCGGTTACACCGATTTGTTACTTTCGGTCCGACCAAAAACTCTCGGTACCACCGAAGCATACCACTCGGTGCCACCGATTTCATAACAGGAACAACAGTTTGTCACTTATTCTGAGTTTCTTATGTTCCAGCTCCACTCAATGAATCTTGTCCTCTACAAGCATCACATTTTTATCATTGCTTTATGGTGTGACTCAAGGATCAAACCCATTCACGACAAATTCCAGAGGGAGAGAGAGATTACATCTTTGTCAAGCCCTTCTTGGAAATTGATGTCAAAGGGGGAGAGAGAGATTACATCAAAGCTTATCATTTAGAGAGAGAGATCACATCTCATAGGGGGAGAGAGATCCTTCAAGGGGAGAGAGAGATCTCTAGGGGGAGAGAATACTAGTAGAAAGTATCTCTCAAGGATCCCAGATGCTTGGTGTTCAAGAGGAGAGATGCCACATGTCTTCTTGAGGGGAGAGACATGTTCATATGATCTGTTGTGCTCATTTTGCATTAGCATACATTAGCTCTAAACTTTAGCTCTGATCTTCATTCATATCTTTCAGCTCTGTTTTCTTTCAGCTCTGTTTTTCTGTTCCCTATATTCTCCCACTATCCCATGTTAGATTCAGGGGGAGCAAGACATCTAAGGGAAAGAAATCATTTAAATTCATTGCATATCTTTACTCTTGGGGACATGTCTAATCAAATGTGGTACTTAGTACTCACTATCTACATGTCATCCCAGTCTTGGTATTCTTGTGGTTTCTTCTGTTTGCTCTGGCTAGTAGGTGCATCTGTGTTATCTAACCTTGTTTTCACAGGTTCATTCCATCATAAGCCAACTCAAGACTACAAGGTAAGTATATGCATCACAATCATGTGTATGAGGAATTCTTGCTGATGTACATACTGTTTGCAAGAAGGACTCATGGACATGAAGGTATTCTCTTTAATACTTTTTGCTCTGATGCATATAGCCAAGATACATGTAACACATTGCCTGCTCTATCATGGTTATGCTATCACATGCTTCTATATTTCATATTCACATGATTGCATACATGTAGGGGGAGCCTATGCTTGTTACATGTCTTTCCAAAGCTTTACTTGCTATTCTTTACATCCTTATCTAAAGCTTTGATGTATGTTGTCATCAATTACCAAAAAGGGGGAGATTGAAAGCACAAGTGCTCCCTAGGTGGTTTTGGTAATTAATGTCAACATATCTCTTGTTGGACTAACACTTTTATCTAGTATTTTTCAGACAAGTTCAATAATGGAGTGGCATGGACTAAAGGATGTGGGAACTCCTTCAAGATGCTAAGGACAAAGGATTGGCTCAAGCTTCAAGCTCAAGACTCTTCATTTTACATTTCAGTGATCCAAGATCACATTGAGTCTATAGGAAAAGCCAATACTATCAAGGAGGGATGAGGTGTTGCTTAATGAGCCTCTTGCTCCATGTGCTTAGTGATATGCTCCAAATACCCTCAACTACTTTCCCACTTCCACACATATGTCCTAAACCTAAAGTCAAACTCGGCCCCACTGATTCTTTCTATCCGGCGCCACCGAGTTTGGATGTCTTAGCCACTGCCACAAACCCTAGGCAAATCGGTCTTACCGATAGGGATCTCGGTCTCACCGAGATGGGATTGTAATCTCTCTGTGTATGTCCATTATCGAAATCGGTCTCACTGAGTTTGAGCAATCGGTACTACCGAGATTACAATGCAAACTTTCTGGTTAACTTATTATCAAAATCGGTCCCACCGAGTTTGATAATCGGTCCAACCGAGTTTGCCTGACCAACTCTCTGGTTAGCTAATTACCAAAATCGGTCCTACCGAGTTTGTGTAATCGGCCTCACCGAGATTACGTTATGCCCTAACCCTAACCGAATCGGTCCTACCGAGTTGCATTTCGGTCCCACCGAAAACCCTAACGTTCACATTATTTGCTAAATCGGTCTGACTGAGTTTAACGATTCGGTCCCACCGAGTTTGGTAAATTGTGTGTAACGGTTAGATTTTGTGTGGAAGCTATATATACCCCTCCACCTCTGTCACACCCAATATGCAACCCTATCCAAAAGGAACTCGAAGACCCCACCAAGGATAGACCCGCATATTGAAACGCTTTTGCAAGGTGGATATCATTACATCAACATTACATAATAGATGGGGATACATACAAGAGGCATGCAATGCCACACGAATACAACATCACAATACATCAGAGCATCATCCGACTATGGATGAAACACAAACATAAACTCAAATGACATCCACCCTGCTAGCCCAGGCTGCCGACCTGGAACCTATCCCCTGATCGAAGAAGGAGCAGAAGAAGAACTCCAATACAAGCAAACATCGCTCTCGCGTCATGATCAGCGCACAACCTGTACCTGCAACTGGTGTGTAGTAATCTGTGAGCCACGAGGACTCAGCAATCCCATTACCATGGGTATCAAGACTAGCAAAGCTTAAAGGGAAAGGAAGGGGTAAAGTGGTGAGGTTGCAGCAGCGACTAAGCATATATGGTGGCTAACATACGCAAATAAGAGCGAGAAGAGAGCAAAGGAACGGTCGTCAACTAGTAATGATCAAGAAGTGATCCTGAACTCCTACTTACGTCAAACATAACCCAAAGACTGTGTTCACTTCCTGGACTCCGCCGAAAAGAGACCATCACGGCTACGCACGCGGTTGATGCATTTTAATTCGGATCTGGTGTCAAGTTATCTACAATCGGACATTAACAAATTCCCATCTGCCTATAACCGCAGGCACGACTTTCGAAAGATTATACCCTGCAGGGGTGTCCCAACTTAGCCCATGATAAGCTCTCTCGATCAACGAAGGATATACCTTCTCCCAGGAAGACCCGATCAGACTCGGAATCCCGGTTTACAAGACATTTCAACAATGGTAAAACAAGACCAGCAAGACCGCCCGATGCGCCGACAATCCTGATAGGAGCTGCACATATCTCGTTCTCAGGGCAACACCGGATAAGCTGAGCGTACAGGTACCGACGTAACCCAAGTTGCCAAGGGATGGTCCCGCACGGTGCTCTAGTTTGGACCAGCACTTAGACAAGCATTGACCCGGGGGGGGCTGTAATAAAGATGACCCTCGAGAGAGTGACTCCCAAGGGAAAAGTAGGTGGTGGTGAGGCAAATGGTAAAACCAACGTTGGGCCTTGCTGGAGGAGTTTTATTCAAAGCGAACTGTCAAGGGGGTCCCATAAATCACCCGACCGCGTAAGGAACGCAAAATCCGGGAACATAACACCGGTATGAAGGAAACTAGGGCGACAAGAGTGGAACAAAACACCAGGCGTAAGGCCGAGCCTTCCACCCTTTACCAAGTATATAGATGCATTAATAATAATATAAGAGATATTGTGATATCCCAACATAACCCTGTCCGTCATGGAGCAATCTTCAACTTCACCTGCAACTAGCAACGCTATAAGAGGGCCGAGCAAAGTGGTAACATAGAAAAACAACGGTTTGCTAGGAAGGGTGTCAAAGGTTAGAGGTTCATGGCAATTTGGGAGGCTTGAAGAGCAAAAGATAGGTAACGCAGCAAAGCGATAGAACAAAGCAACTAGCATAGCAATGATAGTAGTGAGATCCAGGGTAGTGGTCATCTTGCCTGAAATCCCGCAAGGAAGAAGAATGAGTCCATGAAGAAGATGAAGCCACGAAGACAAACCAAGCGTAGGCGAACGAATCCTCACGATCGCAACGAAACGGGAACTATCGAGAAGAAGCACACAACATAGTAAACACACCACACATGAACAAGGCATGATGCACAACAAGCATGATGCATGACAAAGCTACATGAAGCTACTCATGGCAAGAGATGATGCAAACAAGAGCAACACAACAAGGCAAGTTTAAATGAGGCCGGGAACAACATATAACAATTCCGGTAAGCCCTCATATGCAAATTTCGAAGTTGGTCCAGATCTGAATAAACCTTATGTTCAAATTGTTAAACAGAAAGTTAAGATGCACAAATATCATCTACACGAGATTCTAGTCAAGTTACATATAAAGTTCATTAGATTTGGAGCTACGACCTAGAAGATATGAGCAAAACAAGTTAAACATGGCATTGATGCAAAATGCACCCAAACATCAAGCAAACACCTCAAAACAAGGATGCAACATTATAATATGAAACTACATGCAGTTCTAAGCAAGTTTCATAAAGAGCACACTCAAAACGGAGCAACGGTTCAACACACACACACTATACCAGTTATAGCAACAATCTGTCCAAAACAACAACTAGGCATCTTGCAAGCACCAGAACAACATGCTACAAGACCTCAAAAAGAAAACAAAAGGCATGGGCATGATGTACAGGTAAATCATAACAAAACATGAACACTGAGCTATCTCCAGAAATCACTAGAACATGCTCAAACACACATGGTAAGATTGCAAGTAATAACAATTTAGACTTTGCAGAAAATAACATCAGGTTACAATGTTTAGAGCTATCAAATAACATGTTACAGGAACTTATCATGACAAACAAAGACATGGCATGAATCTACTAAACCCATAGATCAAAAGTCCCTTACTGACCAGGAGCCAAAAAGGATCAGAAAATATGATGGCACCCATGTAAACATAGCAAGTTATTATACCGATTCAAACATGGCAGAAACAGAATTATGAAGGCATGTAGATGAGCTTGTACCACTCACCACAGATCAATACATGGCATGGTAAGGTACCCAACAGTAAGAAGACATGTTTATGAAACAATCCAAGGCAAGAACAAGTTCATAGCATGCAAGGATCAACTACAACAACCTTTGCAAGATTGAATAACATGTAAACAATCTGCCAGGAAACATTTTGAAGCAAAAGTAGAGCACGAAAATGACATGCTAGACTACTCCATAATTGCAACCAAGGGCATGAATGGATAGACAATAACCATATGTTCAAAACACCCTTACTGAAGTATCTCAAAATATGCATGGATCTCTCTGTAGCATCATGTTTACATGGCATCAAAATAACAGCAGAACAGGGACTAAAATCAACAACATCACGATGCCTAGTTTGCATGCTTGTGCTAGTCACCACATTGATCACAAAAATACATGGTAAGCACCTCTGTAAAGAAGACATAGCATAGATCAAAACACATGTAGACATCAACCTCATAGGATGCACACATCAAACATGGCAAAAATGACAAATGAGCTCGTTCTGGTAACAGACAGCAGAAAACATCATGAAGCACTCTTGTAGTGATGATTCAGGCATCAAGATGACCTCAAATGAATATGATGCAATGGAATGAAATGATGTACTCGTTGAGGCGAACAATTTGACATACTACACGCACGAAACGGAGATACGGATGCAGAGATACAATGCGATGAACATGGCATGATTATACAAGAAAATAACAGGGACTTAGTGGAATTTCAGAGGGGGAAAAGTCAACCTTCGGGCTGGATCTGGAGATCGCCGGAGATGGGGCGGCAGCTCGCCGGAGAAGAAGGGGAGGCGGCCGGAGGACGAGGGAGAGGCCGGGAGGAGCGCGGGACGGCCAGAGGAGGCGGATCCGGGACGACGCGGTTGCCGGGAAGGCGCGGGACGCCGGGGAGCAGCAGCGGGCGGAGGCGCGGCGAGCTCGCC